>NW_026927409.1:0-7500 GCF_032062105.1 Saccostrea cuccullata | reverse complement strand
TCAATAATAAAAACGTCTCATGACCTTTTTTCTTTCTTTTATTTATTTTTTAGCTTGTCAGGAAATTTTTGGTAGTGCCCCTGAAAATGTATATCTGTGCCCCCCCCCCCCCCCCCCCCCCGTTAGAATAATCAATGTCTTGGTACAAGCCCTTACTGGGTTAAACCGCGTCCGTAGGACAGTAGGCCTACTTATGTATCTAAGCCCCCCCCCCCCCCCTTTGAATTTAAATAAAAATCCTAGATAAACAATTGTGGAAGAAACTCTTTTCCACCAATGGTTTTTAAAAAATAAAAATTAATTATGGATGTATACTTTTTAGCAAAATAATGCATTTTTCCCAGCTTGTTCTTGACAAAAAAGTATAAGTTGTCAATCAGCAATGAGGTTTTATGAGTTGTAAGTATGTATTCCATAGCCATGAAATCATCATTTTAGTAAACATACCTTAATAATCACGGTGACATCAGAAAATATATCCACGAGGTCATTCATAAGTCACAGCGTGTATCACTTTTGTCGTTAAACATTTACTTCCGATATTCCGTTCACGCATGCGCAAATTTTTCTGTGTAAAGAAGGGAATTGCAGTAGAATATTACACACACATTGTGTAAATGAAATCAGGAAATTGGCTCCAAATTAACACTCATATATTTTTTATTTTTTCTGATGAAATTTAATCAATTGAAATTTCTGGATCATTTCCGACAAGCGCAAAATGTATTTCCGACCTGTGACGGAAATACCCGAGATGATACGATTGGAAATGAATGAGAGCAACACGAAAATGACGTTATTTCAACAGAACACCTGTGTTCGGGTGTCCATTTGAATTCCAGGTGATCAGTTGATTGGTGTGTATTCTTGGTGTCTGGTTCAATTGGCGGTGTTTACACACACACCCTCACACACACACACACACACACACACACACACACACACACACACACACACACACACACACACACACACACACACACACACACACACACACACACACACACACACATATATATATATATATATATATATATATATATATATATATATATATATATATATATATATATATATATATATATATATGTATGCATATAAGTATTATTTATTGATTAAAAATAACGTGTGTTGAACTGAATACAAATGAGTTAAATTTGTAATAAACGTTCTGACGAGCAGCATTCCATACATTTGAGTTGATTATTCTTTCAATACAGAATAAAAAGTATAATTAATTTATATTCGGACAAACGAAGTGAGAGAGATTATGAATTTATATAAATTTTATAGCCCTGTCCTAACCCCAGGGCCCCTGACCCTGGGGCAATGAATTTCACAATTTTGGTATGGAGTCAATGCTTATAATAATTATGCCAACAGTTCGACGGCTTGACGTTAATGAGTAAAGAAGATTTTTAAAGATTTCATCAATTGTAGTAATTTTACCCAAACATTCTTGCCTTAGGGGGTGGAGGGCAGGGACCATGAATTAAAAAATCTCCCTTTCACCCATAGATGCTTTCTGCCAAAATTGGTTGTAAATGGTTGAGGGATTACAGAGAAAAGCTGAAAATGTTCAAATGTTAACGCACAATGCACAGCGCACGACGCCAGAAAAAAAACTGATAGCAATAAGTCACATGCGTTGATTCAGGTGACCAAATAAGGAGTCCTTTGGTCTCAATATTTATGTAAAATATTAGGTGCGTCTTCTTGTCTCCCTGTTGACTTACAATATAATATTATATTAAGATGACCTCTGGTCTTCTTATTGATGTAAAATATAAAGTGTCTTCCGGTTTCTTCATTGTCGTTCAAAATAGTGTTATCATTAGTTTTTAATGATGTACAATATAATGTGACCTCTTGTCCCCCTACTGATGTACAAATTACGAGGGTTGTTCAATAAATAATGTCCTGAACTGTATGACTACAATACTAAGCTTGAATTTTTCGCATTGTTGCATCTTTAATGAATTTATAACAATTGATGTGACTATACTTTTCATTACATAGTTTAACTGTGAGAAGCTGGAAAACAAGGGTATTCGAGACACTGTATTAAAAATGAATTGTAAAGAATCAGTAATTTATAAACTAAAGTAAAATTAAACCGTCCATTAAAGCTGCTGTAAAATTTTTTAAGAATCCCAAAGAAATACTCACTGAAATATGTAAAAATTTACTGCAATCAATGTTTGTTTTATAGACAATTGAGCAGGTGGATTTCACTGATAAAATATATATAATGGGCATCAAAAATGGATACCGTACTTGCAAACAAAAATTAAACAAATAATGTACTGTTTGCCAAATTTCAACAAATAATCACTGATGGTGTATGATTGACTTTACGACACATAGCAAAGAATGGAGGCGTAAAAGTCGAGGACAATACCCCGCTCTGAAAAAAGATATTTCTCAATTCGAAAAGTAGTATTTTTCAAAATTTTATGGTTTATATAATCTTTTACATATCAAATTCTGTATGTCATTGTTTTAAGAATTTATGAATAATTTATTTTTTATTCGTGTTTTTAAGACATTTAAAAACAAAAAAAAAAAAAAAAAGAATAAGAAAAAGCTTCATGTATGATTCGAACTCTCTTCATAGCTCAGGTTTAGTCCAAGACCAACCGCTTTAACCAATACCGGTACGGTATGAAGTATAAGCACTATTGACGTCTTTCAGTGTGATTTAAATGGACGGGTTTGTAACATTTCCATCATTTAAGCTTTCACGAAGAATGGAGACTTGACCCATTCATGTTCAAAATTCGTTTTTTGTAGCTCTATTAAACCCATTTCCCACTAAATATGCTTAACTGTCAACTTTGAAATAAATATTATCAAATGATAAGTCGTTCAGAAAAATAAAATGATAAAATATTTTGAAGATGACATTACTGAGAACATGATTTTAGAAAAATATAGCTTTTTTGTGGATTTTGAAAATTGAAAAACATTTTGTCTCAGAGCGGGGGATTGTACACGCCTTATACGCCCTCTTTCAAAATACACATCATTTCGGGAGTAGTTCACACTGTTTTAAAAACGTTTGACAGAAAAAAAAGCTTATTACTCAAAAGTAACCCCTAAAAAAAATGAGTGAAAACGACTGCGTATAAGAATATATGAACAATTATTAAAAATATCAGTAATTGTAGTTATCCACGTTTATTTAGATTTCCAACAGATAATGAAACTTGAATCTATTGCTTAAAACCCTCAAAACAAAATTTACAATAAGATGTACTTGACAAAAAAAGCAAAGGTCTGAGAAGAGCAGAGAATTGCAAGAGCACAAAGATAGATTTATAGGCAATTTTCTTAAATATTAGTGGTCTTATTGTTCAAATTCGTATTCGGGGATGCAGTTTAATTTCTGGAGGAATCTAGAAAGCAATTTTTTGGCAAAAAAAATCAAAAGGTTAATGAGAATAAGGAATCCACAACATAAGATTTTTTCCATGACAGCGTCCAAACCCGAAAGCCCTGAAGAGTAAAGGAGTCTTGGGGATAAACAAAAGTTAATGTTCATTCACGTTAACAATATTCGCCAGATCTTTCGCCTTTTGACTTGTTCCATTTGCCAAACTTGAGAAAACGCCTTTCAGAAGGAGAAAACAAGTTCAGGAAATCATGGGATCTGCAATAATCGAGTATACAAAGGTTCATACCAGAAAATGAGTTCGAAAAACAAATGAAAATGAATCAGAAATTGGATAAAAATGTTACTTACATGTGTTTTAATGAAAAGAGAATTTTAGGTTAAATCATTATAACTAAATTATTGAAAAGCGACTTTTGTTTCGTTCCGAGCACCGAAGACATTATTAAAAGACCCTTGTATAAGGTGACCTACCGATGTACAATATCTTGTGTCCTCTGGTCCCCATACTGATGTACAATATGAGGTGACCTCTAGTCACCCTACTGATGTACAATATACGGTGACCTTTGGTCCCCCTACTGATGTGTAATATAAAGAGGCCTCTGATCCCCTTACTGATGTACAATACAAGGTCCCCTTACTGGTCCCTTACTGATGTACAATATGAGGTGACCTTTGGTCCCCCTACTGGTGTACAATATAAGGTGGCCTCTTGTCCTACTGATTCTAAATATAAGGTGACCCCTGGTCCCCCTGCTGATGTACAATATAAAGTGTCCTTTGATCTCCTTTTTGATGTGCAATATCAGGGGACCTCTGGTCCCCCTTCTGATGTTCAATTAAAGGTGACCTCTGGTCCCCCTACTGATATACAATAAAAAGTGGCCTCAGGTCCCCCTACTGATGTACAATATAAGATGTCCTCTGGTACCCTTTTTATGTACAATGTAAGGTGTCCTATGGTCCCCCTGCCGTTGTACAATATAAGGTGACCCCTGGTATCCCTGCTGATGATCAATATGAAGCGACCTCTCATCCCCTTACTGATGTACAATATAAGGTGACCCCCCCCTTCTGGTGTTAAATATAAAGTGGTCTCTGGTCCCCCTACTGATGTACAATATAAGATGACCTCTAGTCCCCCTTCTGATTTTAAATATAAGGTGACCTCTGGTCCCCCTTTTGATGTACAATATAAAGTGGTCTCTGGTCCCCCTACTGATGTACAATATAAGGTGACCTCTGGTCCCCCTTCTGAAATTAGATATAAGGTGACCTTTGGTCCCCCTTCTTATTTTAAATATAAGGTGACCCCTGGTCCCTCTGCTGATATACAGTATAAAGTGGCCTCTGGTCCCTCTACTGATGTACAATATAAGGTGACCTCTGGTCCCCCTTCTGATGTTAGATATAAAGTGACCTCTGGTCCCCCTTACTGATGAACAATATAAGGTAGTCTCTGGTCCCCCCTACCGATGTTACATTAAAGGTGACCTCTGGTACCCTTTCTGATGTACAATTTAAGGTGACCCTTGGTCCCCCTGTTGATGTACAATATATAAGGTGACCTCTGGTCATCCTACTGATGTTAAATATAAGGTGACCTCTGGTCCCCCTACTTATGTACAATATAAGGTGACCTCTGGTCCCCCTACTTATGTACAATATAAGCTGACCTCTGGTCCTTCTGCTGATGAACAATATAAGATGACCTCTGGTCCTACTACTGATGTACAATATAAGGTGCCCTCTGGTTCCCCTTCTGATGTTCAATATAAGGTGACCTCTGGTCCCCCTTACTGATGAACAATATGAGCCTCTGGTCCCCCTACCGATACACAATATAAGGTGAACTCTGGTCCCCCTACTGGTAAACAATATAAGATAACCTATTTCCCTACTGATGTACAATATAAGGTGTCCTCTGGTCCCGAACAGATGTAAAGCATAAGGTGTCCTCTGGTCCCCTTAGTGGTGTACAATATAAGGTGACCTCTGGCCCCTCTACTGATGTACAGTTCAATATTAGGTGACCACTAGTCCCCGTATTAATGTAAAATATCGGGTGACCTCTGATCCCCGTAATGATGTACAAAATAAGGTGTCCTCTGGTCCCCCTACTGAAGTACAATAAAAGGTGACCCCTTTTCCCCCACTGATGCACAATATAAGGTGTCCTCTGGTCCCCCTACAGATGTATAGTATAAGGTGCCCTCTGGTCCCCCTACTGATATACAAGAGAGGACCTCAGGTCCTTCTGCCGATGTACAATATAAGATGACCTCTGGTCCCACTACTAATGTAAAATATAAGGTATCCTCTGGTCCCGCTACAGATGTACAGTATAATATTAGGTGACCACTAGTCCCCGTACAATATAAAGTGATCTCTGGTCCTTCTGCTGATGTACAATATACGATGACTTCTGGTCCTACTACTGATGTAAAATATATGGTGTCCTCTGGTCCCGCTACAGATGTACAGTACAATATTAGGTGACCACTAGTCCCCGTACAATATAAAGTGACCTCTGGTCCTTCTGCTGATGTACAATATACGGTGACCTATGGTCTCTCTACTGATGTACAGAACAATATTAGGTGACCACTAGTCCCCGTACTAATGTAAAATATCGGGTTACCTCTGTGTCGTCCCCGTACTGATGTACAATACAAGGTGTCATCTTGTCCCCCTACTGATGTACAATAGAAGGTGACCCCTGGTCCCCCTACAGATGTATAGTATAAGGTGTCTTCTCCCCCCCCCCACTGATGCACAATATAAGGTGCCCTCTGGTCTCCCTACTGATGTACAATATAAGGTGTCCACTGGTCCCCCTGCAGATGTATAGTATAAGGTTTCCTCTCCCCCCCCCACTGATGCACAATATAAGGTGCCCTCTGGTCTCCCTACTGATGTACAATATAAGGTGTCCTCTGGTCCCTCTACTGATGTACAGTACAATATTAGGTTACCTGTAGTCCTCCTACTGATGTACAATATAGGGTGACCTCTGGTCCCCCAAATGATGTACGATATAAGGTATCCCCAGGTCCCCCTTTTACGTGCAATAAAAGATTACCTTTGGACCCCTATTGATTTAAAATGTAAGGTGACCTATGATCCCTCTGATGATGTACAATATAAGGTGACCACTGGTCTCCCTAATGATGTTTTATGTAAGGTGGCCTCTGGTCCCCCTTTTGATGTACAATGTAAGGTGATCTTGGGTCCCCCTATTGATGTAAAATATGAGGTTACCTCTACTCACCCATTATTACTTTCACGCTTCTGCTAATATATATATATTAGAAAGTTGATCTTTATAAAGTTATAAATATGATTATTTTGGAGTAAGACAAAGAAAATTGTCTATCATATAAAATTCAATTAATATATAAGGTGACCTGAGGCCTCCGTATTGATATCGATGAATTTACTTTTGTGCCTTTAATGCCTGGAGAGCTCCTAGAATTTTTTATTACTACGCAAAATGACGAACTATTTGCGGAGGACCCTAGGTCCTAGTTCAACGTACGTTTTATCCTTCTGCGATATTTTTTCCGCAGGTGAATTTTTTAACCTTTTTTCTTGCTATGCCTTCCATATTTATTGAACTCAATTCGTTCTACAAACCACTATATCATTTTAAAAATATACACACACCATAAACAAAAATGCATTTCTCGTGATTTTGAAAATGTCTTTTTTCGTTAAACAACAAAATTTAAAAAAAACAAGAGGGGGAGCAAACAATAAAAACGGCACATAACGATGCAGAAATCAAAATGAGAATAACTTTTGGTATTGATTAAACAAATAAGATTGATATGTATAGCTTCATGTATTTTGCTCAACTTCTGGAAACAATTTGGTTTGAGGTAGACCTTTTAGCTTCAAACAGCTAAGCTTCATCAGCCGTGCATTTACGGTTAGCAACCGAGGATGTTTTCATACAAATACAAATCGTGCATTTAATATCAGTAAATAATTGACTCGAAAGTATCCTAGAAGTTTGCCGTGCAAAGTCATAAATGATAAAATTAAATTTTAAAAACAGCAAATATTTCAGTTGATTTTAATATATTTCAATATATTTTTTG
>NW_026927408.1:0-30762 GCF_032062105.1 Saccostrea cuccullata | reverse complement strand
AGTCATGCTTTATGACATACTAAAACATGATATAGAATAAAATTATGAAATCAAGCGCATGCACGTGTGCTGCAATCTGATTGGCTGAAACTTTAAATGGCTATATCTCCTTAGTTTTTTACGAAATATATGGAATTTTACAATATAGTCATTCATTTTGGTATTCTTCAATATGATAAAGATAAAAAATTATGAAATCACGTGCATGCATGTGTGATGCAATCTGATTGGCTGAAACTTCAAATGGCTATAACTCCCTTGTTTTTCAACCAAACAGGATGGGATTTAGAACATAGATAAATATAAGAGACTCCTACAAGAAGATGAAGTCATTATGCACGTGCTTGCACGTGCGTGCAAATCCGTGCACGTGAAATAAGTAAATTTAAAAATACACTCGAATGAGTGCATTCTGAATGCTTTTGGATTAAATGCTTTGATATTTAGTATATAAAATTTTAGATAGTGTAGACAAGATAATGTGGTCGTTACGCACATGAACACGTGTGTAATGCCTATTTTTAAAAATATTTTGTTTTTTCCGAGAAGACCTTGATTAAAACAAAATTCCATAAAGTATTTCTTATTTAATAGAGATTACAGGGAATATGGCACCAAAAGGGAGTTGGGGAGCGTTTGGGGAACATCTGTAACGGTCCCCGTTACAATTAGCACTAGTTTACTTTGAAACGCCCTTATCCAGCCGTAATATTCTGCACATTTGTTATAATAGATTTATCTGCTCTTGGTAAAAAGAAGAAATTTTTTTTATTTCTCAAAATTTCTATAGTAAATAATTCATTTTATTTCATATTTAATAAAGAGGGAGTTAAAGCATATTTCAACAAGGGATTTGATTGAAATTCAAATTACTTTATACAATATCTTATAAAAAAAAATGCAGTGCCCATAGACTTCAATGTATAATTCAAGGTGATATTAATTAAACAATAATCAAAATTTTGTAAATTCCTTTGATGGCGCGTTTTTAATTGATATCATCTTCAAAATGCTACCATGATTCAAAATATGTGACTATTCATTTATTAGGTACAACATATGGTCTTTCGACATTGAATCCCGGAAGTTGGTCAACTGCGTGATATAAATTTCACCCAGTCTGGCTAATGCATACAAAATGCTCTCATAAACAACATCAATTTTAAATAATCTGAGTGTATCTCTCATTATGTTACATCGCAGCACTGTTAAGGCCTACTATGAGAAATCAACGGAAAATAAATGTGCAAAAAGGGGGATATAATTTTAAATTAAATTTAGTTCAATTTAGCTGTTTTATTATCACAGAACGTTAATACATATGGAAATAGCATAGTATTACCCACTCTGTACTGTATGAAGTTTAATCCCATCGATGGACAGTCACGTGATGAATGGATAGTACGTGTACTGAATGTAGGTCAATAGCAAATTTCAATATCGCAAGGGCATACTCTAGTTGAAATTTAAAATTCAAACTATTATTTGTTTCTGCACACTTTGTAGTTTCTGAAAAGTGCTGCTGCTTTGAATAGAATTCGCGTTTTAATTGATAAATTTTCAAGTAAATAGACCAATGTCAAAAAATATTTGACTTTTACCAAATATTTCGTGTACTTACGAAATCACGCCTTAGATTAAAAGAAAGCAGCAGCACTTTTCCAGTTAAGGATAATATCCTTTATCTATATTCAAAAAATGATTAAGATCTATGGAGTGTATGCCCTTGCGAAAGTACGATTTTATGGTGCATCTCAATGTAAAATTTACGTTACCAGTACATAAAAACACGACATTATTAATAAAATACATTCTCTTGAAAGTTAATGAATAATCGCACTAAACAAAGGATGTACATTGGTATTAATCGACTATTTAAAACCTGCAAACAATATTCCGTTTTATTATAAAACACATTTTATGTTGTTAAAAAATTCCTCAATCTGCCTCTCACAGTACATGAAATACGTCATGTTTACCAAAATGACGTCATATATACAAGTTCATCGCAATCAGTGCTTTGTTTAAAACTAGCTTCACGGGATTTACCTACCAACGTTTTTTAATGCATTGATAGGTTTTATTGTTGTTTATTATGCTTATACAGTTTAAAGTTGCAAATAATTTCAATTTTAGGTATTATGAGAAATACATATTTTTGTGTTACGTCACAGTAAACTTTTCCTGTATAAATTAGGCCCCGCCCACTAATTCAAGCCTTAACAATGCTGCGATGTACATCATTTATCCACCCTTTACTGGTCACAGGAGTATTGTGCAGTAATCTAGGTATCGATTGTTAAAAGAAAAAAGATAAAATAGAGAAATTGCAGCTACTCACAGCCTTTGATTCCTGTCTGTTTGACTTTGGTTACATCTACAGATTCTTTATATTTTAAAACAAGCTATGAACCATACGTACAAAATACATAATAATTTAGTTCCAGAATATTTTTGAGATATTATACCCTTCTGATATATACCCGTTAGTACACTGCAAACTTAAAAATTATCATTTATTTTGACTGAATATATTGTTTGAAGTTAATAATCAGTGCTAAACACCAGACTTTCAAACTCATTGTGCTATCAAATTACAATTACACAATAGCACAGCCTTATCGCAGTTTTGAAAAAAAACCTACAACATTCTGTCCTTTAGACCTTAACCGAATCGTGAGGTTTAAATTGATCTTTACTTATGAAACATAATAAATAAAAGTCGATTTGTACAAATTATATTATGAGTAAAGCAAAGAGTGAGATCCGATATCATGGAGGAATACGTTTTTGCTGTTAACGTCTCAAACGCCTCGTGTTTTTTTTGTGTTGAAATTGTTCACTTAATGATACTCCACTTCCTATATGACAGTGACAATGACCAAGTTTTGCTGTAGGAAACCGAGATAAGATCAAAATATAAAATAGGGGGTGTGTAATGGCACCATGTAATAAAGATGTGTATAAGAGAGTGGTACCCTTTAAGGACATGTGCAACGTACCTTATCAACTGTTAACCTTATTTAAGATTTTAGTGCCATCAGATGTTCATAGACAAAAACTCAGCATGCATTACCAGTGTTTTTGGAAGATATCAAATTATAAATTTTTTTGCATTATTCAAAGAAAAAAAATAGAAAAATTACAAAACATAAATTCCAGATTTAGATTTTTTCCCCATCAAATATGTTTTAGAAGAGTATAAACTAAATTAAAGTATTGAGAAATATGTTCTAAAAACTTTTTAAAAAAGATTAAATCAAATTTTTTGGTCTTCTTACATTCATTCGTGGATAACTGAGACCATGGTAACTATGGATACTTATTCAACACTTTTCTGCGCACGCGTACAATAGGGAGGAAGAAGTACCAAGGTATTTTGCAATATTTTCTCGCTGGCCCCCCCCTCTCTCTCTCTCTCTCTCTCTCTCTCTCTCTCTCTCTCTCTCTCTCTCTCTCTCTCTCTCTCTCTCTCCCTTAAAATTGCTCTTAAGCGTAGTACATGTAATAGGCCTGTATTCTAAAGGACAAAAAAATATTAATAGTTTTTTCAAACGGTTGTCATCGTAGTGCAGCAAAACATAAAAATAATAAAAATATAGAATATACAGATGCGTCGATTGCTTGTATTGAGAACTACCTTTAAATCATTAAAATCATTTGCCATGCTAGCTGTCAATAGTTTTTACAAGCATCAATGATTATTTAAGACATCCAGCATTGAAAAGCACGAAAAAAAAGCTACACTGAATTCTAACAGCCACAAGTAAAAATATCAAGCTATATGAACTTCCATTGGCAAAAGATCTTTAAATGAAATATATAGAGATAACGAACAATATTACAGCTCAAAAGTCCAATTACGGTATAAATTTGTAGTAGAGTAAAGACTTATCTCTTAAAGATCATAAGTGGAACCATGTTCTATGGAGAATTGAATTACACAAATACAAATTAATTGCACATTTGAAGAAGCAATATCAGTTTGAAATGATTCAGATAGAAACATTCCTAAATGGTTGACTACAAAAGTTCATTTTAGCAATGCTCAAATTGGCTCATTCTTTATAATTTATATTTATTATTCATCAGGGCTACTTTAGTACGTGTAGTAAATATAAGCAGTTAAAATATTGCAAATAACGAGATTTTTATAGTGCCTGGCTTTCTTGATTTTTCAGTTAGATGGGAATTTTTTTACTTAATGATTGTGATTATCCAACTTTCTATATTATTTTGTTTAACCCCTTCACTTCCGTACCGGTCAAATTGACCGGTGGCGCGTTAAAACACGACTTCGCGAAAATAAGATCTCCGTATCTATTTAATTGAAGCATGAAGGTATATAAACTATATATCATCTTTTTGGAAATTTTCACTACTTTTAAAATATCTAAAAAGATTATGTTTTGATTGCCGGTATTTAATCGATTTTACGTTGTGAAGACAAACGTGACTTTTTGAAAATGGCGTTATTTTCCAAAGCGATTGCCGATTTTCCAGACGATTGACAATTTTTTCCTGTTCAACTTTATGCAGAAAGCATGGTATATTCTTAAAGCATATTTTCTCTACTTTTAAAATATGTAAAAATTATTGTTATTACTTTAAGGTATATTTTAAAAACAAGAATTTTCTTGCACTTATGTGTTTTTTCTCGGTTTAATTCGTAATGTTTAAACAAAGCTCAGTTTTACGTTTATTTCTGAGTTGAAATAGGGAAAACAAAATAAAGCTGGTAAAAGTGGAGAAAATTTCCTTTCCAACAAGCCTTTACGGGCCTTCTTACGCTCAGTATTTTCTTAATTACGATAATTTGAATTTGTGACCTTCGCATAGTTTTTATGGAAAAATCGGTCAAAATTTACCATGTAACGTCAAGGTCGATATTGTTGCGTCTTACTCGAAACAACAAATTCTTTTATAAGACTTTTTTGACCATTAAATATATTTTTTTTACTGAAATAAATGCATAATACAAAAATACATTTAAAAAAACAAATATTTACTATCGTTCTGCCTCTTGTGTGAAATGAAATTATGTCAATTTATTCATCCACATGTAATGATGAAAATTTCATGTAGTGATGTACAATGTTGAGAAAAATTGTAGATTCCCTAAACGTCGATCTTTACTAAAAAAAAATCAGATTTTAATATAGTTGTATCTTGTTATATTGTATACTTAATTTGCAAATTAATTAGATCTATATTAGCACGGAATTTAACAAAACAAGAATTCGCATTTATAAATAAATACGACTCATCACTGTATGAGTTGATACGAATTGAAATAACCACGTGTTTCCGCTATGGTAGGAGTAAACAAATAACATGACCGATGATCATGATGACGGTGATCCGAAATCTGAACATCAATTTTCATGATTATTTCACGACGAAGATCATCACATCAATGAATCAAATAATACGGACATCCTTTGGTATTAGCAGGTGAGAATACGTGTATATTGACTGAATAGTTTAAGTTTAAAACGCAATTAGTTCACGTTCAAAAGAAAACTAAATGTAGACATATACATGTACTAGATCTTCATATTTCAGTGTGCGTATTTCGTATTGTTCAGCCAATTTTGTGTTGCTTTTCAACTTTGATGCTTTTGACAAACACTCATAAGTTCAAAGTAAAATCAAAGTTAATTACCATTATATTAAATAGATAGTTGTTTTCAGTATGTGTATACCAGTGTGTAAATATACCACTTTCACTTTGAATTTTTAGGGTGCTGGCAACATATGCAACAATACTTTCATCTGTGAATACCCACTTGCTAAGCCCACCATGATCTACGAATGCCAATTAATATGTAAGGACACCAATGAACAGGTAAATTTTTGTTTTGTTTTTGAAAATTTCTGTATTTCTAAAATTTCAAAAAATAAAGTCAAATTTCATTTGTGTCATTCTCGTGATAAATCATTCATACAAGTTTATATACATTTGATTTATATTTTGAAAAATAAGTGATTGAAACACATAATACTTATGGTGCTTGATTATTCATACAAACACATTATTTAAACACATAATATAATCTATTTGAATGAATGCCGAGATATGAAACAAGCTGTTTTTATAGACTGCTGTTGTATTTCCAATCTGCATAAAGTTTGTGGTTAGAATTTCCATTTTCTCATTTTTTCAGACACCAATTATTGTACATCATATATATCGGTGGTCAAACTCACTGGATGGTTTATCAACACTCCCATGCTCAGGAACAGCCTTGCCCCAGGAATTTTGCCCTGAAGTAACATTGCAATCTATTGTCTCCCTTCTTTTTACAACCCTGGCAGCCATGCAGGTATGCAATCTATGAAAGCCATGAAGGGACATAGAATTTTTAAAAATTTATAAAAGTAAACCGAGTTCTTGATTTAAACAATCCATTCTCTCAGATTGACAATCTGTTATAACAAATTGCCAATTCATATTCTCACAGATTATCTTCCCTCAAGTTACACAATCCATTATCTCAGATTCTATAATTCATTCTCTTAGTTTAATTGACACATTCCCTCGGAATGTAAACCCTTCCCATGATTTCATTAAAATTATTTATCTGTACATTTCGGATATGGTACATGTTTAAAGAATATTGTAGTATTTTACATCCAACCTTTTATTACATATTACCATATTACCAAAATGAGAAAAATACATGAAAATTTTCAAATCCATATGCTAGTACTGGTATTTGTACAACAAAAAATCTTAGAGGTTTTTGGTTACATGTATATCAAAATAATTGAAAGTCCGATATAGTTAAGTGAATATGGGTCCTGTGTAATCATAATATTTCTAAAATAAATATACGTTGAATTAGTTATGAAAGAGGTTGGAAATGACCGGTTGCTGAAACAAAATAAAAAGAAGTGAACGCACTAATTGATTAAAATAGTTGGATGTATCTGTACATATATGTAATAAAATTCAAGAGCACAGATTGCCAAAATCATAGGACTGATGTTGTAACCAATCGAGATCTCAAATTATTAATCTGTGAAAATGAATTGCCAGTATGTAATTCGAGATCTCAAATTATGAATCAAGGGGGCGAATTAGTAATCTGTAAGATCAGATTGTGTAATTGGAGATCTCGAATTATAAATCAAGGGAATGATTTAGTATCCGTGAAATTGGATTGTCTAATTTGAGTTTTCATTTTCTACTTTTTGAAAAATTGCTGTGTCCCTTCATGGATTTCATAGCAATCTAATTAAAATTAGATCTTCCATCCACTGCCAGATTTTTTTTTTACATATTGCGATAGCGTAAACAGAGGTCTGGCTTTAGTCAGATTGCCATATATGCTATTTGTTTTAGTTCAGTAATTTTACCATTATGGTTTACTACAAGGTTGTTGAATTATCAGTCCTGATACATTGACTTAACAATATAATTTAACTACTTGAATCACACAATATATGCAATCTTAATTTTAAAAGGAAAATCAAATAAATGTAGTAATTTTAGCATTCTTAATTTTATTTATAAATGTAAATTCATATACACAATGGCATGTATCTGTTTCAAAATATTTAAATCTATTACAGGATAGAAGCTGATCACTTGAACTTGAAAGCAAATTATAATGTCTTGGACAAGGCAAAGAATTTCCTCCAGTCTTACAGAGAAGTAACAGTTGATAAGAGAATGGTGGACACAAAGTAAAAGTGCTCTTCAACATTTTGTTGAAGATCTCAGTCTGATTTGGAATTCATCTTGCAATATATCTGGATTTGTATATTTGGATATAAGCATCAAATTTTCAACGTATTGACTAAACAGTTTTGGGCTAAATATTGCCAATGCTATTTATTGTTATTATTTCCCTCCAAAATAACATGTCAAGTCTTTATTGTACCCCTTAAGCTCAGTTATACCAGAAAAATCTTGTAATGAAATCATTTATTTTTTTTTCTTGTTAGATTAAATCCATGAAAATAAAGATTATTTTTAATGGCATCAAGAGAATGGATTTCTTGTTTAACAAAAAGATTGTATACATGTTTTGCTAGGGGTTTGTAAGAAGCAGACCAGAATTCTTCGCTTGCAAATTTTGTCACTCGCCATTTCTATTACGTCAACTATTAGATGATTTATCCATGTATGAAGCATTTCAAAATTGATATTTTCTTACAGTTTAAAGCAGAATTCTGTACTGATATGACCTTGACCCCCTGAAGAACAAGAGTGTCAAGGTCAATATTTTTAATACAAAAATGTTCTTTCATCTTTATGGCCCATATATATCTTACAAACAATATCATGAAATATACAAAAAGTGTCTTGAATGTGTCCAGAATGTGAAATAACAAACATGTATATAGCCAAAACCTTTAAAATGTTGTTGCTTAGCAACCACTAAAAGGTCATTAAACAGATATTTGAACTAAAATGATGCATGGATATTGCAGTTCTGATCCCTTTTTGAGAATAATATTCAGAATTTTCCATTTCAGCATCCATTGTATAAAATTATGGCAAGAATATTGGAAAGTGTTGAAAAAAGTTGATCAAATTGTTGCACTTATTTGACCTTTGACCTCCTAAAAATAGATATAATGAGGTCAAACTTTAACACAATTTATCTACTGTATGTCCCTTGTAATTTTATGACCTCACATCTAACTTTAATATGTGCTTGGATGCATAAATGTATCTAGATTGATTAAAAAATTAAAATTTCTGCCCGAAAATTAAAGAATTCTGCGTTGCTTAGCAACCCCTTTTAAGTAGTTATATGCAGAATTGAAAAAAAAGTTTTATGTGTTTCGTGTACTACAGTATAATGCTCTTTTGTGGGTATATCCCAAATTTCCTATTTCAACATACATAATACTTAATATTTAGCTTGAATATTAAAAAGTATCAAAAAATTCCATAAAATTTTGCACTTAATTGACCTTTGACCTCAATTTTTACTAATAAGGTCAGTGGTTGAGCATCTAAATAGTCATAAAACATCATCTCGATGTAATTCCCTTCAAAATGGTATGAATTATGCCTAGCTTTCACCTACGTTTAAAAAGTTAGAAGTAATTTAGTAATGACATGTCAAAAGGCCTCCAAAAACACGTAAAATGCGCCGGAAGAGAAAGGGTTAATACCTGCTGGCTTTATTTTGTCAATCATGTTTTGATGAATTATTTTCATAAAATATAAATATAGAAGAAATTTGTATTTTGTATGAATGGAAATATAGCAGCTTTGCTTGAGTAATGCCCGGAGAAGTACACAGGAAAATGAAATTCTTGTTGCATTCCAAACAAATTTGTGCCAACTTTCAAGTAAAACCTGTTACTAAAAAAATTAGCTGAAATGCCCCAATATGTATTATACTGATTGTACTTATCCAATACAAACTACGGGATAGGAAATTTTAAAAAATCAAACATATTTATTTTTAAAATTTTTGTCTCCATGAGCTTTATTATATTTGTGAATCAATTAAAAGAGGGATGAAAATATTGCATTCTTTACTTTAATTTTCCTATTTTTAATCATTGACGTTTGGTCTTTTTAAAGTGGCGCTATCAACCTATATAAAAATTGGGAGTCATTGGATTTGTTCGAAAGAAAAAAAAATAGTTTCGATATTTCCAGGAATATTAGTCGCGACTGATTTACATTCACAATCAACCTCTTCCCGACTTCAAAATGTAACTCTGATCTAACTGCATCAGTTACGACTTTTTTTTTTCAACATAATCAATTCGAATTGTTTGAATTTTTCAAAGATACCTTTAGATTGATTTCAATTGGCGATGTTTCAGTTTCCCGAATTTTTATACGAGTTGTGGAATAATTACTATTTGTCATCGACACCTTTCCGTTTAAAACGAAATATTTGTTAAAAATGCCAAAAACATTCAATCCATGTTCATGAACTAGATATATCTATATATTCATCTTTGAATAGCATTATTAAGTTACGAAGCAAAATTTGTTTAATATTTACGCTCTAATATTTGCATCTAAATTTTAAGGAGTTATCTTTACCTTTTTTTGACATTGGCTCCTTTGTTTTCTTCAAGAATTGTTAGAGTTGCAGTAACCGCTTCTTCATTAATGACAATAATGAACAATACATAAAAATATCACAGACATAACAGAGATATTTAACCACTGGGTTTTAGTCTAGCTCCAAAAAGTTCAGTGCTATTTTATGAATATTGTTAAAAGTTCGCTTTGGTCCAATCTTTATTTAAAACCCAGAGCAAGACAATACAGCTATCTGATAAAAACTGCATATGCCGTTCTTTACCAATGATTTTGTTGAATGCTGCCGTTATTTAGCCCTTAATTCAGAAAACATGTTCTGAAATTTAAATCCTACGACTTGAATTTAAAATTTTATTTGGGGTTTCGGCGGTTCACATTTAAAGTAAAGAGTTTTGAATTATGACCCTTCACGCCGGCAGATTTCATTACATGTAATAATATGAAGGCGTGGAAAGTCATTTCTTTAAGTTAAAGGCATTTATTCTATACTCAAACTAACTTACAATGAACTTTCTTTGTTTGAAAAATCAGTTATTTTGAGATGAATTCCCATAAGAGATTGGTATAGTCTCTTTGTAAAAAAAATACTTGGTAAAAACAAAATTGGTCGAATTAAGAATCTCTGTTGATTTGAAGTTATTTTGAGGTCCACTGAATACAAGGTGCTGTAACAGATCAGAACACTTTACTTTTAAATCTTTAGTTTATTCAACAACAATAAACGGCTATGGTATGTGTCTGGCTGGCGGGACAAGTAATTGCAATCAAAAATGAGTATAAACACCCAGATCTACTGCGCAAGTGGATTGAATTGATTTAGAAAATACACCAATAAGGAATAAGATAACAAAAGTGTTCGACAGAAGCCTCTAAAAATATAAGAATCATTCTCACTTAATTCAAATAATCGAATAAGAAATAAGTTTACAAATGTGAGTATGGTTTTCATTTAAATAATTATATGAAAAAAAATATATGTAATAACTTGGTGACAGTATGCTAACATTATTTGTCTGACGAATAGCCACACTTTAAAATCTAATAATTGTATCGCTAGTTTACACCCGGGACTTGAGTGTAGAGAAATAAACGGGGGGTTGTATTTCTAAGTATAATGAAATAATTGGGGTATTGTATAGTTGACACCCGGGACATGAGTATAGAGAAACAATCGGGGAATTGTATCGTTAGATCACACCTGGAACGTGAGTATAGAGAAATAATCGGGATATTTTATCGCTAGTTTACACCCGGGACATGAGTATAGAGAAATAACCGGATGATTGTATCGCTA
Source organism: Saccostrea cuccullata (assembly GCF_032062105.1). Taxonomy (NCBI): domain Eukaryota; kingdom Metazoa; phylum Mollusca; class Bivalvia; order Ostreida; family Ostreidae; genus Saccostrea; species Saccostrea cuccullata. The sequence continues at coordinate 19,438 of NW_026927408.1, read as the reverse complement.
GTTTACACCCGGTACGTGAGTATAGAGGAATAATCGTGTGATTGTATCGTTAGTTCACACCCGGTGCGTGAGTAGAGAGAAATAATCGGGGGATTGTACCGTTAGTTCACACCCGGTGCGTGAGTATAGAGAAATAATCGGGGGATTGTACCGTTAGTTCACACCCGGTGCGTGACTATAGAGAAATAATCGGGGGATTGTATCGTTAGTTCACACCCGGTGCGTAAGTATAGGGAAATAATCGGGGGATTGTCTTGTTAGTTCACACCCGGTGCGTGAGTATAGAGAAATAATCGGGGGATTGTATCGTTAGTTCACACCCGGGACATGAGTATAGTGAAATTACCGGGGGATTGTATTAATTGCTAGTTCACAGCTTGGACGCTTGTGTAGTGGTATAGTGGCTCAGCACTTATTAACATACTAATATGTATTGATGTCCTTAATGTTTTTAATAATGTTTACAGTTTGCACTTGTTTATGATTCATACTAATTAAGAAGTGTGTATCTGTATGCAATTTATTATTTATTCATATACCAGGTAGTTTATTTATAACTCTATTTATCCCACTATTTGATTATTAGCCCAGTACAAGTTGTAATGCAGGTTATGACTTTAAAGCCTAAAGCTTATGCGGGAAGCTTTATTTATAAAGGGAATTTATAAATTACTACTACGCCATGATAAGATTAAAAAGGTGTTTTGAAATTCCAAATATATAAGAGGATATAGAAAAAAATCTTCATATCAAGGATAAACATATCTAAAAATGACTGCATACTTGCCTATTAATGTATATTCAAGCTTTCTAAAAATTTGGCTATTTTGAATCGAAATGGCAAATTGGTGAGTTTGATTTTTCGAAAAGAAGAAAATATACAATCCGACTCAAAGTGGGTCCAAATTTTTTTTTCAGGTTAGAATTCTAAATATATAAATTTCTCTTTTACTTTTTGGGACAAATCTTTTTCTTTACATTTATGAATACAGTCTGTATACATTTTATGACCTTTACATTTAATACAGAAGAGGAAATAAAAGATAAATTACAAACTAAGGCTTAATAAAATACTGGCCTTGTGATACTGAGTTCAATATTAAACAATGTATGTCTTTCCCATAATATCTAAATTATTTTAGCATGGAAATATTGCTGCATTAGTAATATAGTAGAATGCTTTTTGTTCTTTGAAAATGTCCATATATTGCAATTACTTACATTTAGAGTGAAATATGCTTACAGCAAAGTCCCAGGAAAAACAATTTTCAATTGTTATAAAAGTATTAAGTTATTGTGTCAATTGATACCATGTTTTATACTCTTAAGCATAATAAATGATATGGAGATAATGAGCAGAATTCAATATCAAAGTCCATTAAAACAATACAAAACATGAGTAGAGCAAACAAGGGCATCTTAAACATCAGAGGTAGGATCAGGTGCTATGGAGGAGTATATAATATAATGTATGGGTATTGTATTATCCTTTCAAGAGAAGGTTATGCTCCAATGGCATTTACATTTTGTTTCTGTGTATACAATTATAAAACAAATCACAAGATGTGATCAGCAAAATAAAAACCAAAATAGTGTCTAATCAATTAATTTTGAAAAAGAAGCACGGTGGCATAATCTTAAATTACTTGGTACCCTGGTTATTTGCTTTTGGATTGGACTGTTTTTAATATTATTTTATTACAAGTACAAGTTGCTTATAGAGGAAATCCATTTTACAGCACGAGTTTTACCATGCCCTTATCCCTTTTACAACACGAGTTTTACCATGCCCTAATCCCTTTTCCATCACGTTTCACCATGCTGTTATCCTTTTCCAGGACGAGTTTTACCATGCCCTTATCCCTTTTCCAGGACGAGAATTACCATGCCCTTATCCCTTTTCCAGCACGAGTTTTACCATGCCCTTATCCCTTTTCCAGCACATGTTTTACCATGCCCTTATCCCTTTTCGAGGACGAGTTTTACCATGTCCTTATCCCTTTTTGAGGATGAGATTTACCATACCCTTATTCCTTTTTGAGGACGAGTTTGACCATGTCCTTATCCCTTTTCCAGCACGAGCTTTACCATACCCTTATCCCTTTTCGAGGACGATTTTTACCATGCCCTTATCCCTTTTCGAGGATGAGTTTTACCATGCCTTTATCCCTTTTACAGTACGAGTTTTACCATGCCCTTATCCCATTCACAGCAAGAGTTTTACCATGCCCTTATCCCTTTTCCAGGACGAGTTTTACCATGCCCCTATCCCTTTTACAGCACAAGTTTTACCACGTCCCTATTCCTTTTACAGCACGAGTTTTACCATGCCTTTATCCCTTTTACAGCATGAGTTTTACCATTCCCTTAGCCCTTTTACAGCACGAGTTTTACCATGCCCTGACGGAAGATGATGTTCCAGATGAAGCAGAGAACAAGAAGCCAAAAGATTTGACAGTGGAACTCTTTCAGGTTGGCTGAGGGGTATATAGTGTATTGGGGCACAAATACCATCACATATATTTATCAAATACAAATTCTAATATTCTGAAATGACTGACTTAATGTAAAGGTTGAAAATCTTCATCACATAAATGTATCAGGAATTCAGAATGTGTCATTTTTTTCGATTTTTCTTGATAACCTCTGGAAGTCGACAAATGACAATTAAGTCTCCACATGAAAGACATGCACACATCTAGAAATTAATTATGTCTTTGAAGTAGGTTTTCCTGTTACCCCCATCCCTAAGTTTTACTTTTTTCTTTATTAAAAATGTTTTCTTCTTGTTTGAATGAAATATTATTTACTTCAAGAACTTTATAAGACGTTGAAATAAAAAAAAACCACTTGCTCCATCATATAAATTTACACCTTGTTTTATCAAAGTATGACAACATTTTGTTTCCATAGATTGTCTGTATCCACGTCTGATTTGGACAGCAAGGTGAGTCTGTGAAGAGAAGATTGGGTCAGTATCCACGTCTGATTTGGACAGTAAGGTGAGTCTATGTAGAGAAGAGTGGGTCTGTATCCACGTCTGATTTGGACAGTAAGGTGAGTCTATGTAGAGAAGAGTGGGTCAGTATCCACGTCTGATTTGGACAGTAAGGTGAGTCTATGTAGAGAAGAGTGGGTCAGTATCCACGTCTGATTTGGACAGTAAGGTGAGTCTATGTAGAGAAGAGTGGGTCTGTATCCACGTCTGATTTGGACAGTAAGGTGAGTCTATGTAGAGAAGAGTGGGTCAGTATCCACGTCTGATTTGGACAGTAAGGTGAGTCTATGTAGAGAAAAGTGGGTCAGTATCCACGTCTGATTTGGACAGTAAAGTAAGTCTTTGTAGAGAAGAGTGCGTCAGTCTCCACGTCTGATCTGGACAGCAATGTGAGTCTGTGTAGAGAAGAGGGGGTCAGTAGTCACGTCTGATTTGGACAGCAAGGTGAGTGAGCGCTGAAGACTGCTGTTTAAAATATTTTCTACTGGGAATTTGACATCAAACATCGAGACTTTCAGACCTGTCTAAGGTTAGACTTGCTTAAAACTCGCCATAGTTTGGATGAGTATAATAATGAAATAAATATATTTCTGTTGACTTATTAACATTAGGATGTGTTTATTGTCGACACCAAGAAAGCTGTCTTCTTCTGGATTGCATTGGAAACCTCTGTTGCTGAAAGAAAGAATGCAATGACTTATGCCCATGTAAGCAGAACTGTATTATCAGTAGATATAAATGATACATCTTGATTTACACCGGAACACACAAACTTTTATTAATTAATTTTACAGTGTATTTTAATCAAATTTGTAAGTTTTTCCTTAAAGCAAAACTAGATCTTACATGTTGTTATGTTTATGGTCATAACCTTGAAAGTTCATTCATCAGATCTTCAGGATTAATAAAGTTACACTATGTCTGAATTTTCAGAAATATCTACAGAAAACTGACCATCTACTTCTGAGCGTCACATGCTTGTCTGAGGGAAAACATGACAGACAGATCAGGATGGCTCTCAGCGCCTAGTTACCCGAGGACAAAGGCCGAGGCTTATCTAATCCATTGATTAATATTTGACACCGAGAGATGACAGTTTCTGATTTGAAAGAAACTTTTAATATGTTGTTTTGATATCAGATATAATCGTAGTTCAAATGTTTTGATGTAGGTTTTAGCAATACATAGTTTTCTATCCAATGAGATGGATTTCTTATCCAAAGATATAGCTATAATTGAGATTTAGCAATATGTATAGTATTATTATGTATGGATTTATGTTCGGGGGAAAATTACCACCGATTGTTGGAAAAAGTCATCTTTGTTTCTCTTTATCAATTATCTTTTTTTCACTTTATATGCTTATTTTATATATTTTTCATATATACATGTACATACAATTATCAAAGTTACTTATATAAAGGGTAGATTATATGGGTTTTGGGGTTTATGATTATTTTTGGAATTCTTTTTCATTCCTTTCTTTTTTTCTAGTTTTATAGTGCTATTTTCTTGTGCAATAATGCAGCATATCGCAGATCATCCTTATATAGAAATAAAAGTTATAACATTCAATGTATTTATATTTATTGAAGCAGTGCACATGTTGTGAATAGGACATTGATATACAAAGAGAGAGCTCTGCTAAGAACTTTCATGTGACAGTGTAGGGAGAACTGTAGAAATATGTTTTAATATGTTTTTATCAGTGTGACTTTCCCATTATGAAAATAATGTGCAATTTACGACGCAAAATTTTCTGCACATAATTGGTGATAGTTTCTCCATTTTCTAGCATTGGTCAATCAACTTATTCACTCCATAATCCTAAATTAAAGAAATACGAGCTGCATTTTTGAGAATTTAATTTTGCTGGTAAAATGTGTTATTATGATTAAAGCGGCACAGTGAGTCAAAATCATATCGTAATTTTAAGATATCTGTAGCATACAGAGAAAGTCTTATGAAACTATGACTATTTAGCGAATATATGACAATTAAACTGCAAGAATTGACTGTACAATATAAGTGCCGGAAAAATGAAGGTTGTATCTACCGTTTCGTTGTTTCGGTTATGTCAAGGTCACACAACTCTTATTTTTAGCTCAAACTTGTAAACAACCTTCAACTGGAGCATGCAAAGGTGAGAAATATGTTCTAAAAACTTTTTAAAAAAGATTAAATCAATTTTTTTGGTCTTCTTACATTCATTTGTGGATAACTGAAACCATTGTAACTATGGAAACTTATTCAACACTTTTCTGCGCACGCGTACAATAGGGAGGAAGACGTACCAGGGTATTTTGCAATATTTTTCGTTCTGGGGCAGACAGAAATTATTTTTACTTTTATTTTTCCCCATAAAAATATTATTTTTAGGTTCTGAAGCATGTAAATTTCTGAAACTTAATACTTTTAGGAATTGAACAAAATTTACAGAGGTCATGCGAAAATTCTACATTCGTCAATTTTCCCCTTTGTGCGTCACAGTGCCGCTTTAATTTTATTTTATTTAAACCCCTATGACCAAAAAGCCTAAAATAAAGTTTAAAATTTTTCAGAAGTAATATTTCTATTCAACCGAACATACAGTATAATATAAAAAATCATTATTGCACAGGATGACAATAATTAGGGATCCGCAAGGATTTGCGGGTGCCCTTTAGTAATCACTCTGTCCGTCCGTCTGTCTGTCTGTCCGTCTGTCTGTCACTCTTCCGTCCATAATTTGTTTGTTTTTTCTAATAACCTGTTTATAGTTGCCCAATCAAGTTCAAATTTGGTATGGTAGTTCAGTAGGCAGAAATACATATTTTGATGCTAAGTTTGGTTCTCTATGTCTTCTGGTTTGGAGCTGGGGTGGTGGGGTAGATTTCTGAACTATGAATTAGAATAAATGGGCAACTTTTTTATGGTTGTCCAATCAATTACAAATTTGATATGGTAGTTCAGTAGGCAGAAATACATATTTTAATGCTAAGTTTGGTTCTCTATGTCCCATGGTTAAGAGCTGGGGTGGTTGGGTAGATTCCTTAACTTTATATCAGAATGCATAGGCAAAGAGAGATAACTGCTGAAGATGTTGGCAGTGTAAAGGAGTCCCTTGGAATTAACTAGCTTTCCTCCTGAAGAAAATCCAGAGCATTATCTTTATCTGTCACGTTGAGATTAATTACCACCTCTGTCTGCAATGAAGTTTGTTTTGAAGTTCAGTCAATTTGGAATGCTATGAACACTCTGAAATGTGGATTTTAATATGAATTTTTATTATTTATTTTTGTTTGATAGTTAATATGATTCCATTGAATTCTAACAACATGAAATAGATTAAAGAAGATTTTTTAATTTACTTTTTTCACTTTTTTAAAAAATATATTAATTCAAGTACATGTATATTATTAATTTTTAATGTAGTTGTATAAAAAAAAAACATTCTATCATTAATACTAAAAAGTTCTTATTGTAATTTTACAAGAAATTGATGAGAGAGGTACAATTTATCCCTTGGGATTGATTATCTAGCCTGCTGCAGAAAATTTAGTAGGCTTTTCTTTATCTGTCACTTTAAGATTAATGTAAACCTTTGTCTGCAACTGCTGTTTGTTTGAAGTTAAGGTCAAGCCTTCATGATATTTGCATTCATTGAAGGCTTTGCGGGTGCCCTATAGTAATCACTCTGTCTATCCGTCTGTCTGTCTAGCTGTCTGTCACTCTTACGTCCACAAATTTTCTGTTTTTTCTAATACCCTTTCTTATAGTTGCCTAATCAAGTTCAAATTTGGTATGGTAGTTCAGTAGGCAGAAATACATATTTTGATGCTAAGTTTGGTTCTCTATGTCTTCTGGTTTGGAGCTGGGGTGGTGGGGTAGATTTCTAAACTATGCATAAGAATGAATGGGCAACTTTTTTATGGTTGTCCAATCAATTACAAATTTGGTATGGTAGTTCGGTTGGCAAAAATACATATTTTAATGCTAAATTTGCTCTATGTCCCATGGTTTAGAGCTGGGGTGGTGGGGTAGATTCCTTTACTTTATATAAGAATGCATTGGTAAAGAGAGATAACTGCTGAAGATGTTAGCAGTGTAAACTGAATGCTGCTAGGAGTCCCTTGGGATTAATAAGCTTTCCTCCTAAAGAAAATCCAGAGCATTTTCTTTATCTGTCACATTGAGATTAATTACCACCTCTGTCTGCAAATGAAGTTTGTTTTGAAGTAAAGTCATTTTGGAATGCTATGAACACTCTGAAATGTGAATTTTAATATGAATTTTTATTATTTATTTTTGTTTGATAGTTATGATTCCATTGAATTCTAAAAACATGAAATAGATTAAAGAAGATTTTTTAATGTACTTTTTTCACTTTTTTAAAATATATATTAATTCAAGTATATTATTAATTTTTAATGTAGTTGTATAAGAAACCCATTATATCATTAATACTGAAAAGTTCTTATTGTTAATTTACAAGAAAATGATGAGAGAGGTACAATTAATCCCATGGGATTAATTATCTAGCCTGCTGCAGAAAATTTCGTAGGCTTTCTTTATCTGTCACTTTAAGATTAATGTAAACCTTTGTCTGCAACTGCTTTTTGTTTGAAGTTAAAGCTTTCATAATATTTGCATTCATTGAAGGCTTTGCGGGTGCCCTATAGTTAACACTCTGTCCACCAGTCTGTCTGTGTAGCTGTGTGTCCGTCTGTCCCTCTTCCGTCCACAAATTTTCTGTATTTATCTAATAATTTTTTTATAGTTGCCCAATCAAGTTCGATTTGGTATGGTAGTTCAGTAGGCAGAAATACATATTTTGATGCTAAGTTTGGTTCTCTATGTCTTCTGGTTTGGAGCGGGGATGGTGGGGTAGATTCATTAACTTTGCATAAGAATGAACGGGCAACTTTTTTTTATGGTTGTCCAATCAATTACAAATTTGGCATGGTAGTTCAGTTTGCAAAAATACATATTTTAATGCTAAGTTTGGTTCTCTATGTCCCATGGTTAAGAGCTGGGGTGGTGGGGTAGATTCCTTAACTTTATAAAAGAATGCATAGGCAAAGAGAGATAACTGCTGAAGATGTTCCCATTGCAAACTGAAAGCTGCTAGGAGTCCCTTGGGATTAACTAGCTTTCCTCCTGAAGAAAATCCAGAACATTCTCTTTCTCTGTCACATTGAGATTAATTACCACCTCTGTCTGCAAATGAAGTTTGTTTTGAAGTTAAGTCAATTTGGAATGCTATGTTACAACGCTAAATGTAATAACAATGCAAAATGTAATAAACCTGGATTATAACATTTTGCTTTATTACATTTTGCGTTGAAATCAACGCAGAATGTAACAACGCAAAATGTAACAGCACACTTTTGAGGATTATTACATTTCGCGTTATTACATTTTGCGTCGAGATCAACGCAAAATGTAATAATGCATAATGTGATAACACAATTTTTGGATTATTTCATTGTGCATTGTTACATTTCGCTTCGAGTTTAAGCAAAAAGCAGGAATTCAAAATGAAATAACGCAATTTCTTTCGTCAGGCAGATTGAAAACAATTTTCAATAGTGTAGTGGCCGATGAAAAGAAAATAAAACAAAAGGAAAAAAAAAGATATACACAATTTCTTACAAATAATAAATTTTATAATTTATCAAATTATTGAATTAGCTACAAATGTTCAAAATCAGTTTAATAAATGTATTTAAATTTAAGGTGTTGCAAATTAAAGTCGTGTGTCTGTGGGCGGGTTGTTGGGGGTATTGGAAAGTGTGCTTTTGCTTTCTTTTATGGACAAATGCAATGAATTCTAAAAAAAAAAAACATTCATTTGTACTGGCAGGTGAAAATGCATAGCGAAAAGATGTTTATTGACAAAAATGATACCATACTGTCAGACAAGCAAAAACAAAATTCTACCTCTCTCTTTCTTTCGATTCTATAATAAAATGGATTGTTTCTGCATGACCACAATAATGCAATAATAAACATACAAAGTAAACATTCCACCTTATCTCTGCGCCTCCTCGCTCAAAACACATATACACTTCCAATTTGTTTACCGATGTATACATGCCGAATATGCGTATCAAGAACTTTTAATGAACCTATGGTCATTCTTCGGTTAACTATGTGTTTTTGGTTAGAATTTTAATAAGACTATCAAAAATGTGCGAATCAAAGTTAAGGGATGAGGTGACTTGCGGCCCCTCGTATATTGATAACAAGTTGCTGTCCTTTAAAAAAGGACTGCAATACGTGGACCATATGCGTGTTTTTTTTAAACTGAAATTCAAACTTCTAGGTGTAGGGAATATGCATGTAAGGTTTGATCACTTATTCTAAAATTATTGAAAAAGTGTTCTTATAACTGATTGTAGTGTGAAATTTTATCTCCGATTAAAGTGGATTTGCGACCTTTAGTTTTGTCAGTTTTAACATGTTATAAAAAATCGGTTTTAATCTGACACGTATAACTCATTTTGGCTAAGACTTGACACCTGTTCTGGATTTATTATGGGAAAAAGGGAAGTGTGATGATTCACGAGTAGCATAGTTCTGTGGTATGCAGATTTGTTTTTTTTTTGTCGGAACCCCCCCCCCCTCTCACACACACACACACATTAAAAGCCGTTGCTACAGACCTTTATCAAACAATATTAAGATTGCTGAAAGATTAAATTATTTTACCATCCTTAATGCACAAAACTTATGCCGCTGAAAACTTGCTCTACCTTTTAAAAGCTACATGTATCTCTGTTCGTTGAGTGACGTTTTTCATTCAAGTTGATAAGTTACATGTACCTATATACCGTACTCTTAAAATGTCTTTACCGTAGAATCAATGTTTAGTATAAAAGTATATGTAAAAGAAAGGAAATCAGATATGTCAATGAATAAGTAAATGCGATATGCACATTTAAAAGCGCGATTTGTAAATGAATGGCATATTTTAATTCGAATAGGGCGAATTATTCTACGGGAAAGTTACCCAAGGCGAACTTTCTAGCATTTGCGCGCATGCGCAGCCTATCGTTTGCCCAGGGCATCCGCTTTAGCTTCGCTTATATATTTACTGCGTGGACCGCATGGTCCACGCAAAAAATTAAATGTATAAATTTTACTCAAGTTCTTGTATATAAATAATCACTAATATGTGAACCTTTATAGAAAACTATTTTTAACAAAAATAGAGACGTGATTTGAAAGATATAGATCTTTTATTGGGGAAGGGGTATCATGTTTACATTCAATTCCCATTGCATTTTAACCCCGCCCCACTCTTTGAAGCCCTTAAAATATACGAGCGCAGGTAGGTACAATTTTCTCCTTTGTCTGGTCACTGTATTTTATTGAAATCTACCTTTATGTGAAGGGAGAAAATTGTACCTAACTGCGCTCACATGCTATTTTTTAAAATATTGTAAAATCTGGTCGGCCTTTCCCACTATAAACAGATCGACGGAACTAGATTTTCTGACGTAAGAATGAATTCATATGCTAATCGAGGCACAGGCGATTCTATCTAGATGACCAATCAGCTAAATGAAACTCGTTACGAGTGAGTACCATAAAAATACTATGGAAACATGCTTAGAAGTTTACTGTTTTTATGCATTTGAGTCACAGATTAGACACAGATCTACATATGTACCATTTCCGAGACCACAGTAAAATTTATAATATACTGTTTAGTGTTATGAACAATTGATAGAATATACATGATATGTATAGTGTACATATTAGTTTAAAGTTTTGTAGCGTGTTTAGTGAGCAATTCGCTAGGTCTACACGTATTCCCGAGTATCAATGAACACAAGTTTCATGTTCATTTCTAGTCCTAAAACCGTAAATACTGAAAATCCATGCTTATTATTAAGTATAAACAGCATTTGCTGACCTTTATAAAAGTTTGAAATGTAGAATAGGGTAACAGGTAAATTGACCTAAACCACGTGTCTACGATAAAATGTATACATAGTATACGTAGTAAACCAGCATGTTTTGTTGTTCTGTCATCGGATTGAAAAATGAAATAACAACAATAGCCATATAAGTGCGAAAAAACAACAATAGCCATATAAGGTCTTCTCGGACACGCATATCCCTCTATTGTACTAAGACCCGCCCATTCTCTTGCCATAAGACAAAATATTTGCACAAACCTGGCCGAATTTAGCTGTGATAGGGTCTAAAATATCAAAGATAATGCAGTATTTCTTATAATTTAAAAGTGTTTGAACTATTGAAACTATTCAAAACATATTTATTCACTCATGTTTGAAAACTACCAACATCGTTGTAGATTAAACATAATTCGTCGTGGAAAAAGGGGCCCCAGATAGGAGTTATGTCACATTATTCTTTACTCTATATACATGTAATTAAGTACAGTGCATTCAATATAACTAAATCAGAGTCATGCAGAAAAACGATACATTCAGATGTATTTATATCCGTAAAAGCCCTATACATGTAGTTGGTCTCATTGTTTTAGTTCTAAATATTTTAACAGCGTGTTTCCCATGTTGGTTACATGTATTTATTTGGATTAAGTTTATGATCTTATTTGTTAAACGCAGTAAAAAAAATTGTTTTGTTTTATTACATATTGTTTATTACATTTTGCGTTGTCTACAGTGCAAAAATATAATAACGCAAAATGTAACAACGAAAAATGACGTTCTTACATTTTGCGTTAATCTCGAATTAATGTAATAACGCAAAATGTAATTATCTTAAAATCGTGTTATTACATTTTGCGTTATTACATTTTGTGTTGATCTCGACGCAAAATGTAATAACGCAAAATGTAACAATCCAGGCTTATTACATTTCACGTTGTTATTACAATTCGCGTTGTAACAACGAAAAATGACGTTCTTACATTTTGCGTTAATCTCGAATTAATGTAACAACGCAAAATGTAATTATCTTGAAATCGTGTTATTACATTTTGCGTTATTACATTTTGTGTTGATCTCGACGCAAAATGTAATAACGCAAAATGTAACAATCCAGGCTTATTACATTTCACGTTGTTATTACAATTCGCGTTGTAACACCGCACACTTATCACAGTATAATATAAACAGGGAAGTCTGCACACTTACATGCACTTACACAGGTTTGTTGAGTTTTATCTCTAAATAAGATCTCGAAAAATTGGCAGTAAAAACTTTATATAACCTAAGTACCATATAAACTACTAAGTGATTATTTATTTTCAAACTAATTAAAACACCAATCAAGCTTCCAGTTAACAAGTCTTTAGTAACCTAACTAAAGTAACATACAATGATTTTAGTTGACAACTTTAATTCAAATTCAACACTAATTAAGTATTTATTTTCGATGCATACAATAAGTAATTAATAACGACAAGCGCGATAACTTTCGCTAAATGAAAATATAAGAAAACAGCTTTCCGCTTCAATATCTTGTTAAACATTTAAAACATCCTGTTTTAATTATAATATTCTATTATATGAATGTTAAATATAAACACGCGACGACTTCAAACTGTCATATCAAATAACCGACCTCCTCCTTACTTTCGTTATTTTCAAATTTTGCTTTGTCAATCTCTATAAAAAAAATAATATAACAAAAGTAGCCCTTTCATTCCGTCAATCCATAGATATATCGACTTCACAGAAATCTTATTTACCGAGCACGAAAAATCTGTAACCGCCAGGAAGGGAGAAAATGCATGGTCTGGGAATCGAACCTGGGACCCCTGCATCCCCACTGAGAGGCCGATATCCACGACCAAAACCGAAAGGGCTATTAATCTTCTTCTTCTTCACTAATTTTCATGGGGGTTTAATTTTCGTTGTTTTTGTGGTGTGTACTCAAATTGAGTGTCAATACAACAGCTACTGAGTATATATTTGTATATGGATGAAATATTGCTGACTCAGCTTAAGGGGCAATATCCCTCTGATAAGAGAGATAACTTTCTTCAGACATTTGTCATGAAATTCAGTGAATTGTCCACAGGTACTGTGGACAGGGACCCCCCCCCCATTATTCAACCATAATCGCTCCACAAAAAAATACCCCACTATAATGTATAGTGGGGTATTTTTTTTGAGCGATTGTTTTTGAGTTTTGACGATTTTTTCATATTGTACACATGATGAATTAGTGTAATGAATTTAATTTTTGAAAAAAATCTCCAATAAGCCCCGGGGTTGAATATCATGGGGGGGGGGGGGGGGGTCCTGTCCACAAGTACCTGTGGAATTGTCATGTCAGAGTTTTGCAAATTTCATTCCTGAAGACAATTTCATAGTCAACCCAATCGAACCTAATTTATGCTACGAATGTTGATTTCTAGTTTCTATTGCTTGTATATTGATAAATTATTTATAATAGTTTACTTAAAACATTTATATTCAGTTCCTTTAAACAGTGTAAATTGAGAAATCTCTATCTCTTTAAGTATATTTCTTTTAATTGTACAGAAATTTCAGGTGCAGTACTATTGTTTATAAACATATAATTAATATATTGTTTCATTTAAAAATATTTTCAAGGGCGATAATGGAACGATAACTCCAGTTTATGGATGCGTGTTTTTTTACAAGCACAAAAAACAATTTGTTATTCTGATTTAAAAAGCAGCACTTCAGTATGTTTTCTAATGGGAATTTATGGAACGCCATAGCTGCCTTATGTGGCTATTTTATATTATGCTGTGGTTATTTTATATGAAGATGGTGCTCTTTTATATTATGCTGTGGTTATTTTATATGAAGGTGGTGCTCTTTTATATTATGCTGTGGTTATTTTATATGAAGGTGGTGCTCTTTTATATTATGCTGTGCTTATTTTATATGAAGGTGGTGCTCTTTTATGCTGTGCTTATTTTATACGAAGATGGTGCTTTATTATATTATGCTGTGGTTTTTTAATATGGAGATGGTGCTTTATTATATTGTGTTGTGGTTATTTCATGTGATGGTGTTTTTTTAATACATAGGATTTTCAAAAGTAGATTTTGCCCATACTAGGCGCCGGGCTCGGCTCACTCTTGATTTTAATTAATATCTACACTTTTTCCTACCAGTTTCGGACATAATTTCGGGTGAAGTCTACATTTATAAATCCTTAAATAACGCCCTTCAATCGTCTACCAAATTGAATTTGGCGTATAAAATATGCAGTAAACAAAAACTTCTTGATATCTAGCACTGCAAGTGATAGCCATGGAAGTGACGATTTTTAATATGTAGAATGTTGACGCGTCCCGGAACGACATAGACAACAAATCCCTCTAGATTTTCCGAAAATAGCAAATGTCGTGCCTAAATACAGCAAAACGACATTTTTGAAACGTGCTAATCTTAGACACTGCACCTAGGGAAACATAAGTACACAAAATACACCAACCTGAAACCAAGTGCATAACTGATTGAAAAAATAGTAATTAGCGATAGTCATAGTGTATTTGAATGATCTTTATTACATCAATTACTAGCACTAGTATTTGTTTTACTTTCAACATTTCGAGATAATAGCTGATAAACTCAGTATTGAATCATTAAAATATGAGGAGTTTCTTGACATGATATATGTATTAGAAAAAAAAAACACCATCACATGAAATAACCACAGCACAATATAATAAAGCACCACCTCCATATTAAAAAACCACAGCATAATATAATAGAGCACCATCTTCATATAAAATAAGCACAGCATAAAAAGCACCATCTTCATATAAAATAAGCACAGCATAATATAATAGAGCACCACCTTCATATAAAATAAGCACAGCATAATATAAAAGAGCACCATCTTCATATAAAATAACCACAGCATAATATAAAATAAGCACAGCATAATATAAAAGAGCACCACCTTCATATAAAATAACCACAGCATAATATAAAATAAGCACAGCATAATATAAAAGAGCACCATCTTCATATAAAATAAGCACAGCATCCCTGATAGCATGACTATGTTGGGCCAACGTTGGTAAATGGTTGTATTGTTGGCTGGTGGTTGGCGTTGGGCATTTAACGTTGGCCCAACGTTGGGCCAATACCAGTAGGGTGCTTTTCTATTTTGATCAAATGTACGTTGGGAAGACAATGTTGGCCCAACAATGGCGTTGTGTAATAAATCTTAGCTTTCCTGATTTTTTTAACGTTGGGAATAACTGCATTGAACCAACGTTGGCCCAACACTTTAAATGTTCCCTTATCCATAGTGACCAAGATCATTGGGTATACAACCATTATCCAACGACAACTCTTCATGTGCAGAATATGCTATAATTAAGTTTTCTGCATGTTGGGCTCACCACAAAGGACCAATGTTGGCCCAACGTATATGTAAAATATCTAAATGATGGTGTTAAATGGTGGTGTTAAAAAAAATAGTTAAAATATAACGTTGGCCCAACATTAACCCTATAAGCAAATTGGAGCTTTACTACAGTTTCTATTCTGACGTTGGAATAATACATTTACCAACGTTGGTACAACGTTAATATATATGAAATAAAAGAATGTAGAAAATATTAAATGTTAGCCCAGCTGGTAGTCTGATCCAGCCAAGGAGGGGGTTTATGATCTAGCTAGGGTTTCAAATGTTATTGAATTTATATTTACATGTACCCTAGCTAAAACTGCAGTTGGGAGCAATTATCAAGTACATGACTTTTTAAAAAAAAAAAAAATCTTTCTGTCTTTTTGTTTGTTTGTTTTTTTTCAATTTTTTTTTTCATTTTTGTGTTTGTTTTTAGTTTATGTTCGTTTTTTACTAGTTAATGTTCAATCAACAATTTACAGACGTGTATAAAATCTTAGGAACATCTATTACATAACTGCGCTAAAGTGCTGGATTTAGGGGGGCATATTCTAAGATAAGAGCAAAATTCACATCATCGTTGCTTCTCACAGCAGGAGACTGACCAGTTTCCTCGGTGACTGCGAAATCTGATATATCAGGATGGTCAGCACATGTAACCATTTCACATTTGAGCAGCTTGGTGCACACGTGTTACATTTGTGAGAACAAAGGAATTTGGATATAATGCTTCGCAAGACAATATATGTAAGTATATTCTATAATTTGCTTTGATTTTGTCAAACTTTCCAGTCTTGTGTTTGCAATCTGCCTTTTTATACAGACATCGTAACATGCACATTAATGTTTAAGTTTAAACACAAAAGATCTGGTTCAGTATAATTAGGGTGATCAAATATTTCAAGATGAAAGTTTTGTCTTAAAACTTTTAAGCTATATGTATACACAATTAATGTGTTGGCATTTACTTTTAGGTAAAGAATTTACGCACAACTGGGGGAGAAAATGTAAAGTCCACTGTGAGAATACTCTTATCCTACCTTTTTGCCAATGACCCTGCCTTTCGGATCAATTGGAATCAAGGATATATAGTAACCAGTAAGAATTATTTTATTTACTTTATTCTGAAGGGGTGAAAGAATCCCACATTATTTAATTATTTAGTTTTTTAATTAGTAAATTTAAACGTATAAACTGTTATTTTGTCCCATTTAAAAAGCTGGAAATATTGTTTTTCACCTCTCAGTTGTAGGTGTACAAATAAATTGATCAAAATGAACAGTATGCCACAATTTTAAGAACTTAAAGCCTATAAACTTAAGTATGTCATCAATATGTCTACAAATTTGTTAGTTTGAAGGACTGTCCGAAAAACAGGCTAGCAGCGGCAGCGACAGACAGCGAAATTTGCGCCATTGTTAAAGATTGGTTTCACTCTGCCAGTGACTGGGAAGGGAAGAGAGGAAGAGGATAGATGAAGAGAAAAGAAAAGAGAATGAAAAAGGAGGAGAAAGTGCAAATGACACTGAGTAAATAAAAGAAAAAAAATGAAAACTTTTCTTAAATCAATAATATGAAGGATTGCTTGACATTTAATTGTAATTATAATAGATTTAAAAATAAAAAACATCAACTATTAAAATCAATAGCCAATACATGGATTTTTTTATTTTTCTTATCAGAATATTCCTGAAAAAGTCATATTATTCAAGAAATAATATTTTGAATGTCAATCTGAAATTCACATCAAATGGAGTTTACTAGAATAATGCGAACCATGTTGTGGATGACGTGAACATACATGTACTTGTTATACCCGCACTTTCTAAAGAAAGTTCGGGTATATTGTTGTTACTCATGTCCGTCCGTCCGTCCGTCCGTCCGTCCGTCCGTCCGTCTGTCACACTTTTCTTCCCTGAACTCCTCCTACATTTTACACAGTAGCTTAATCATCTTTTGGGAGATGGTTGGTGGTGTCATGTAGATGTGCAGTAAAGTTTCGGAATTTCGATTTTGCCCCTGGGGGTCAAATGGGGGTCGAAAAATGACGTTTTTTATGCAAAAAGCCCCGTCTTCCCTGAACTCCTCTTACATTTTACTCAGCAGCCTAATCACCTTCTGGGGGATGATTGGTGGTGTCATGTAGATGTGCAGTAAGGTTTCGGAATTTTGATTTTGCCCCGGGGGGTCAAATGGTGGTCGAAAAATGACGTTTTTTATGCAAAAAGCCCCATCTTCCCTGAACTCCTCTTACATTTTACTCAGCAGCTTAATCACATTTTGGGGGATGATTGATGGTGTCATGTAGATGTGCAGTAAGGTTTCGGAATTTCGATTTTGCCACGGGGGGTCAAATGGTGGTCGAAAAATGACGTTTTTTATGCAAAAAGCCCTGTCTTCCCTGAACTCCTCTTACATTTTACTCAGCAGCCTAATCTCCCTTTGGGGGATGATTGGTGGTGTCATGTAGATGTGCAGTAAGGTTTCAGAATTTTGATTTTGCCCCGGGGGGTCAAATGGTGGTCGAAAAATGACGTTTTTTATACAAAAAGCCTTATCTTCCCTGAACTCCTCTTACATTTTATTCAGCAGCCTAATCACCTTTTGGGAGATGGTTGGTGGTGTCAGGTAGATGTGCAGTAAGGTTTTGGAATTTAGATTTTGCCCCGGGGGGTCAAATGGGGGTCGAAAAATGACGTTTTTTATGCAAAAAGCCCCATCTTCCCTGAACTCCTCTTACATTTTATTCAGCAGCCTAATCACCTTTTGGGGGATGATTGGTGGTGTCATGTAGATGTGCAGTAAGGTTTCGGAATTTTGATTTTGCCCTGGGTGGTCAAATGGTGGTCGAAAAATGACGTTTTTTATGCAAAAAGCCCCGTCTTCCCTGAACTCCTCTTACATTTTACTCAGCAGCCTAATCACCCTTTGGGGGATGATTGGTGGTGTCATGTAGATGTGCAGTAAGGTTTCGGAATTTTGATTTTGCCCCGGGGGGTCAAATGGTGGTCGAAAAATGACGTTTTTTATGCAAAAAGTCATATCTTCCCTGAACTCCTCTTACATTTTATTCAGCAGCCTAATCACCTTTTGGGAGATGGTTGGTGGTGTCAGGTAGATGTGCAAAATTTTGATTCAGAAAATGATTTTTAAAGAATTTTCCTATATATATCTTTGAAAACTTTGGTCGGCCATTTTGCCCCCCCCCCCTTTCCCCGGGGGTCATGATTTGAACAAACTTGAATCTACACTACCTGAGCATGCTTCCATATAAATATGATGAATTATGGCTTTGTCATTCTTGAGAAGATTTTTAAAGAATTTTCCTATATATTTCTATGAAAAACTTTGGTTGGCCATTTTGGCCCCGCCCTACCCCTGGGGGTCATGATTTGAACAATTTTGAATCTACACTACCTGTGCATGCTTCCATACATATATGATGAATTATGGCTTTGTCATTCTTGAGAAGAAGATTTTTAAAGAATTTTCCTATATATTTCTATGTAAAACTTTGGTCGACCATTTTGGCCCCACCCTACCCCGGGGGGTCATGATTTGAACAAACTTGAATCTACACTACATGAGCATGCTTCCATATACATATGATGAATTATGGCTTTGTCATTCTTGAGAAGAAGATTTTTAAAGAATTTTCCTATATATTTCTATGTAAAAATTTGGTTGGCCATTTTGGCCCCGCCCTACCCCTGGGGGTCATGATTTGAACAAACTTGAATCTACACTACCTGAGCATGCTTCCATATACATATGATGAATTATGGCTTTGTCATTCTTGAGAAGAAGATTTTTAAAGAATGTTCCTATATATTTCTATGTAAAACTTGGGTCGGCCATTTTGGCCCCGCCCTACCCCTTGGGGTCATGATTTGAACAAACATGAATCTACACTACCTGAGCATGCTTCCATATATATATGATGAATTATGGCTTTGTCATTCTTGAGAAGAAGATTTTTAAAGAATTTTCCTATATATTTCTATGTAAAACTTTGGTCGGCCATTTTGGCCCAGCCCTACCCCCGGGGGTCATGATTTGAACAAACTTGAATCTACACTACCTGAGGATGCTTCCATATAAGTATCATCTTTC